>NC_091706.1:5000-12500 GCF_041296265.1 Equus caballus | reverse complement strand
TAGGGTTAGGGTTAGGGTTAGGGTTAGGGTTAGGGTTAGGGTTAGGGTTAGGGTTAGGGTTAGGGTTAGGGTTAGGGTTAGGGTTAGGGTTAGGGTTAGGGTTAGGGTTAGGGTTAGGGTTAGGGTTAGGGTTAGGGTTAGGGTTAGGGTTAGGGTTAGGGTTAGGGTTAGGGTTAGGGTTAGGGTTAGGGTTAGGGTTAGGGTTAGGGTTAGGGTTAGGGTTAGGGTTAGGGTTAGGGTTAGGGTTAGGGTTAGGGTTAGGGTTAGGGTTAGGGTTAGGGTTAGGGTTAGGGTTAGGGTTAGGGTTAGGGTTAGGGTTAGGGTTAGGGTTAGGGTTAGGGTTAGGGTTAGGGTTAGGGTTAGGGTTAGGGTTAGGGTTAGGGTTAGGGTTAGGGTTAGGGTTAGGGTTAGGGTTAGGGTTAGGGTTAGGGTTAGGGTTAGGGTTAGGGTTAGGGTTAGGGTTAGGGTTAGGGTTAGGGTTAGGGTTAGGGTTAGGGTTAGGGTTAGGGTTAGGGTTAGGGTTAGGGTTAGGGTTAGGGTTAGGGTTAGGGTTAGGGTTAGGGTTAGGGTTAGGGTTAGGGTTAGGGTTAGGGTTAGGGTTAGGGTTAGGGTTAGGGTTAGGGTTAGGGTTAGGGTTAGGGTTAGGGTTAGGGTTAGGGTTAGGGTTAGGGTTAGGGTTAGGGTTAGGGTTAGGGTTAGGGTTAGGGTTAGGGTTAGGGTTAGGGTTAGGGTTAGGGTTAGGGTTAGGGTTAGGGTTAGGGTTAGGGTTAGGGTTAGGGTTAGGGTTAGGGTTAGGGTTAGGGTTAGGGTTAGGGTTAGGGTTAGGGTTAGGGTTAGGGTTAGGGTTAGGGTTAGGGTTAGGGTTAGGGTTAGGGTTAGGGTTAGGGTTAGGGTTAGGGTTAGGGTTAGGGTTAGGGTTAGGGTTAGGGTTAGGGTTAGGGTTAGGGTTAGGGTTAGGGTTAGGGTTAGGGTTAGGGTTAGGGTTAGGGTTAGGGTTAGGGTTAGGGTTAGGGTTAGGGTTAGGGTTAGGGTTAGGGTTAGGGTTAGGGTTAGGGTTAGGGTTAGGGTTAGGGTTAGGGTTAGGGTTAGGGTTAGGGTTAGGGTTAGGGTTAGGGTTAGGGTTAGGGTTAGGGTTAGGGTTAGGGTTAGGGTTAGGGTTAGGGTTAGGGTTAGGGTTAGGGTTAGGGTTAGGGTTAGGGTTAGGGTTAGGGTTAGGGTTAGGGTTAGGGTTAGGGTTAGGGTTAGGGTTAGGGTTAGGGTTAGGGTTAGGGGGTTAGGGTTAGGGTTAGGGTTAGGGTTAGGGTTAGGGTTAGGGTTAGGGTTAGGGTTAGGGTTAGGGTTAGGGTTAGGGTTAGGGTTAGGGTTAGGGTTAGGGTTAGGGTTAGGGTTAGGGTTAGGGTTAGGGTTAGGGTTAGGGTTAGGGTTAGGGTTAGGGTTAGGGTTAGGGTTAGGGTTAGGGTTAGGGTTAGGGTTAGGGTTAGGGTTAGGGTTAGGGTTAGGGTTAGGGTTAGGGTTAGGGTTAGGGTTAGGGTTAGGGTTAGGGTTAGGGTTAGGGTTAGGGTTAGGGTTAGGGTTAGGGTTAGGGTTAGGGTTAGGGTTAGGGTTAGGGTTAGGGTTAGGGTTAGGGTTAGGGTTAGGGTTAGGGTTAGGGTTAGGGTTAGGGTTAGGGTTAGGGTTAGGGTTAGGGTTAGGGTTAGGGTTAGGGTTAGGGTTAGGGTTAGGGTTAGGGTTAGGGTTAGGGTTAGGGTTAGGGTTAGGGTTAGGGTTAGGGTTAGGGTTAGGGTTAGGGTTAGGGTTAGGGTTAGGGTTAGGGTTAGGGTTAGGGTTAGGGTTAGGGTTAGGGTTAGGGTTAGGGTTAGGGTTAGGGTTAGGGTTAGGGTTAGGGTTAGGGTTAGGGTTAGGGTTAGGGTTAGGGTTAGGGTTAGGGTTAGGGTTAGGGTTAGGGTTAGGGTTAGGGTTAGGGTTAGGGTTAGGGTTAGGGTTAGGGTTAGGGTTAGGGTTAGGGTTAGGGTTAGGGTTAGGGTTAGGGTTAGGGTTAGGGTTAGGGTTAGGGTTAGGGTTAGGGTTAGGGTTAGGGTTAGGGTTAGGGTTAGGGTTAGGGTTAGGGTTAGGGTTAGGGTTAGGGTTAGGGTTAGGGTTAGGGTTAGGGTTAGGGTTAGGGTTAGGGTTAGGGTTAGGGTTAGGGTTAGGGTTAGGGTTAGGGTTAGGGTTAGGGTTAGGGTTAGGGTTAGGGTTAGGGTTAGGGTTAGGGTTAGGGTTAGGGTTAGGGTTAGGGTTAGGGTTAGGGTTAGGGTTAGGGTTAGGGTTAGGGTTAGGGTTAGGGTTAGGGTTAGGGTTAGGGTTAGGGTTAGGGTTAGGGTTAGGGTTAGGGTTAGGGTTAGGGTTAGGGTTAGGGTTAGGGTTAGGGTTAGGGTTAGGGTTAGGGTTAGGGTTAGGGTTAGGGTTAGGGTTAGGGTTAGGGTTAGGGTTAGGGTTAGGGTTAGGGTTAGGGTTAGGGTTAGGGTTAGGGTTAGGGTTAGGGTTAGGGTTAGGGTTAGGGTTAGGGTTAGGGTTAGGGTTAGGGTTAGGGTTAGGGTTAGGGTTAGGGTTAGGGTTAGGGTTAGGGTTAGGGTTAGGGTTAGGGTTAGGGTTAGGGTTAGGGTTAGGGTTAGGGTTAGGGTTAGGGTTAGGGTTAGGGTTAGGGTTAGGGTTAGGGTTAGGGTTAGGGTTAGGGTTAGGGTTAGGGTTAGGGTTAGGGTTAGGGTTAGGGTTAGGGTTAGGGTTAGGGTTAGGGTTAGGGTTAGGGTTAGGGTTAGGGTTAGGGTTAGGTTAGGGTTAGGGTTAGGGTTAGGGTTAGGGTTAGGGTTAGGGTTAGGGTTAGGGTTAGGGTTAGGGTTAGGGTTAGGGTTAGGGTTAGGGTTAGGGTTAGGGTTAGGGTTAGGGTTAGGGTTAGGGTTAGGGTTAGGGTTAGGGTTAGGGTTAGGGTTAGGGTTAGGGTTAGGGTTAGGGTTAGGGTTAGGGTTAGGGTTAGGGTTAGGGTTAGGGTTAGGGTTAGGGTTAGGGTTAGGGTTAGGGTTAGGGTTAGGGTTAGGGTTAGGGTTAGGGTTAGGGTTAGGGTTAGGGTTAGGGTTAGGGTTAGGGTTAGGGTTAGGGTTAGGGTTAGGGTTAGGGTTAGGGTTAGGGTTAGGGTTAGGGTTAGGGTTAGGGTTAGGGTTAGGGTTAGGGTTAGGGTTAGGGTTAGGGTTAGGGTTAGGGTTAGGGTTAGGGTTAGGGTTAGGGTTAGGGTTAGGGTTAGGGTTAGGGTTAGGGTTAGGGTTAGGGTTAGGGTTAGGGTTAGGGTTAGGGTTAGGGTTAGGGTTAGGGTTAGGGTTAGGGTTAGGGTTAGGGTTAGGGTTAGGGTTAGGGTTAGGGTTAGGGTTAGGGTTAGGGTTAGGGTTAGGGTTAGGGTTAGGGTTAGGGTTAGGGTTAGGGTTAGGGTTAGGGTTAGGGTTAGGGTTAGGGTTAGGGTTAGGGTTAGGGTTAGGGTTAGGGTTAGGGTTAGGGTTAGGGTTAGGGTTAGGGTTAGGGTTAGGGTTAGGGTTAGGGTTAGGGTTAGGGTTAGGGTTAGGGTTAGGGTTAGGGTTAGGGTTAGGGTTAGGGTTAGGGTTAGGGTTAGGGTTAGGGTTAGGGTTAGGGTTAGGGTTAGGGTTAGGGTTAGGGTTAGGGTTAGGGTTAGGGTTAGGGTTAGGGTTAGGGTTAGGGTTAGGGTTAGGGTTAGGGTTAGGGTTAGGGTTAGGGTTAGGGTTAGGGTTAGGGTTAGGGTTAGGGTTAGGGTTAGGGTTAGGGTTAGGGTTAGGGTTAGGGTTAGGGTTAGGGTTAGGGTTAGGGTTAGGGTTAGGGTTAGGGTTAGGGTTAGGGTTAGGGTTAGGGTTAGGGTTAGGGTTAGGGTTAGGGTTAGGGTTAGGGTTAGGGTTAGGGTTAGGGTTAGGGTTAGGGTTAGGGTTAGGGTTAGGGTTAGGGTTAGGGTTAGGGTTAGGGTTAGGGTTAGGGTTAGGGTTAGGGTTAGGGTTAGGGTTAGGGTTAGGGTTAGGGTTAGGGTTAGGGTTAGGGTTAGGGTTAGGGTTAGGGTTAGGGTTAGGGTTAGGGTTAGGGTTAGGGTTAGGGTTAGGGTTAGGGTTAGGGTTAGGGTTAGGGTTAGGGTTAGGGTTAGGGTTAGGGTTAGGGTTAGGGTTAGGGTTAGGGTTAGGGTTAGGGTTAGGGTTAGGGTTAGGGTTAGGGTTAGGGTTAGGGTTAGGGTTAGGGTTAGGGTTAGGGTTAGGGTTAGGGTTAGGGTTAGGGTTAGGGTTAGGGTTAGGGTTAGGGTTAGGGTTAGGGTTAGGGTTAGGGTTAGGGTTAGGGTTAGGGTTAGGGTTAGGGTTAGGGTTAGGGTTAGGGTTAGGGTTAGGGTTAGGGTTAGGGTTAGGGTTAGGGTTAGGGTTAGGGTTAGGGTTAGGGTTAGGGTTAGGGTTAGGGTTAGGGTTAGGGTTAGGGTTAGGGTTAGGGTTAGGGTTAGGGTTAGGGTTAGGGTTAGGGTTAGGGTTAGGGTTAGGGTTAGGGTTAGGGTTAGGGTTAGGGTTAGGGTTAGGGTTAGGGTTAGGGTTAGGGTTAGGGTTAGGGTTAGGGTTAGGGTTAGGGTTAGGGTTAGGGTTAGGGTTAGGGTTAGGGTTAGGGTTAGGGTTAGGGTTAGGGTTAGGGTTAGGGTTAGGGTTAGGGTTAGGGTTAGGGTTAGGGTTAGGGTTAGGGTTAGGGTTAGGGTTAGGGTTAGGGTTAGGGTTAGGGTTAGGGTTAGGGTTAGGGTTAGGGTTAGGGTTAGGGTTAGGGTTAGGGTTAGGGTTAGGGTTAGGGTTAGGGTTAGGGTTAGGGTTAGGGTTAGGGTTAGGGTTAGGGTTAGGGTTAGGGTTAGGGTTAGGGTTAGGGTTAGGGTTAGGGTTAGGGTTAGGGTTAGGGTTAGGGTTAGGGTTAGGGTTAGGGTTAGGGTTAGGGTTAGGGTTAGGGTTAGGGTTAGGGTTAGGGTTAGGGTTAGGGTTAGGGTTAGGGTTAGGGTTAGGGTTAGGGTTAGGGTTAGGGTTAGGGTTAGGGTTAGGGTTAGGGTTAGGGTTAGGGTTAGGGTTAGGGTTAGGGTTAGGGTTAGGGTTAGGGTTAGGGTTAGGGTTAGGGTTAGGGTTAGGGTTAGGGTTAGGGTTAGGGTTAGGGTTAGGGTTAGGGTTAGGGTTAGGGTTAGGGTTAGGGTTAGGGTTAGGGTTAGGGTTAGGGTTAGGGTTAGGGTTAGGGTTAGGGTTAGGGTTAGGGTTAGGGTTAGGGTTAGGGTTAGGGTTAGGGTTAGGGTTAGGGTTAGGGTTAGGGTTAGGGTTAGGGTTAGGGTTAGGGTTAGGGTTAGGGTTAGGGTTAGGGTTAGGGTTAGGGTTAGGGTTAGGGTTAGGGTTAGGGTTAGGGTTAGGGTTAGGGTTAGGGTTAGGGTTAGGGTTAGGGTTAGGGTTAGGGTTAGGGTTAGGGTTAGGGTTAGGGTTAGGGTTAGGGTTAGGGTTAGGGTTAGGGTTAGGGTTAGGGTTAGGGTTAGGGTTAGGGTTAGGGTTAGGGTTAGGGTTAGGGTTAGGGTTAGGGTTAGGGTTAGGGTTAGGGTTAGGGTTAGGGTTAGGGTTAGGGTTAGGGTTAGGGTTAGGGTTAGGGTTAGGGTTAGGGTTAGGGTTAGGGTTAGGGTTAGGGTTAGGGTTAGGGTTAGGGTTAGGGTTAGGGTTAGGGTTAGGGTTAGGGTTAGGGTTAGGGTTAGGGTTAGGGTTAGGGTTAGGGTTAGGGTTAGGGTTAGGGTTAGGGTTAGGGTTAGGGTTAGGGTTAGGGTTAGGGTTAGGGTTAGGGTTAGGGTTAGGGTTAGGGTTAGGGTTAGGGTTAGGGTTAGGGTTAGGGTTAGGGTTAGGGTTAGGGTTAGGGTTAGGGTTAGGGTTAGGGTTAGGGTTAGGGTTAGGGTTAGGGTTAGGGTTAGGGTTAGGGTTAGGGTTAGGGTTAGGGTTAGGGTTAGGGTTAGGGTTAGGGTTAGGGTTAGGGTTAGGGTTAGGGTTAGGGTTAGGGTTAGGGTTAGGGTTAGGGTTAGGGTTAGGGTTAGGGTTAGGGTTAGGGTTAGGGTTAGGGTTAGGGTTAGGGTTAGGGTTAGGGTTAGGGTTAGGGTTAGGGTTAGGGTTAGGGTTAGGGTTAGGGTTAGGGTTAGGGTTAGGGTTAGGGTTAGGGTTAGGGTTAGGGTTAGGGTTAGGGTTAGGGTTAGGGTTAGGTTAGGGTTAGGGTTAGGGTTAGGGTTAGGGTTAGGGTTAGGGTTAGGGTTAGGGTTAGGGTTAGGGTTAGGGTTAGGGTTAGGGTTAGGGTTAGGGTTAGGGTTAGGGTTAGGGTTAGGGTTAGGGTTAGGGTTAGGGTTAGGGTTAGGGTTAGGGTTAGGGTTAGGGTTAGGGTTAGGGTTAGGGTTAGGGTTAGGGTTAGGGTTAGGGTTAGGGTTAGGGTTAGGGTTAGGGTTAGGGTTAGGGTTAGGGTTAGGGTTAGGGTTAGGGTTAGGGTTAGGGTTAGGGTTAGGGTTAGGGTTAGGGTTAGGGTTAGGGTTAGGGTTAGGGTTAGGGTTAGGGTTAGGGTTAGGGTTAGGGTTAGGGTTAGGGTTAGGGTTAGGGTTAGGGTTAGGGTTAGGGTTAGGGTTAGGGTTAGGGTTAGGGTTAGGGTTAGGGTTAGGGTTAGGGTTAGGGTTAGGGTTAGGGTTAGGGTTAGGGTTAGGGTTAGGGTTAGGGTTAGGGTTAGGGTTAGGGTTAGGGTTAGGGTTAGGTTAGGGTTAGGGTTAGGGTTAGGGTTAGGGTTAGGGTTAGGGTTAGGGTTAGGGTTAGGGTTAGGGTTAGGGTTAGGGTTAGGGTTAGGGTTAGGGTTAGGGTTAGGGTTAGGGTTAGGGTTAGGGTTAGGGTTAGGGTTAGGGTTAGGGTTAGGGTTAGGGTTAGGGTTAGGGTTAGGGTTAGGGTTAGGGTTAGGGTTAGGGTTAGGGTTAGGGTTAGGGTTAGGGTTAGGGTTAGGGTTAGGGTTAGGGTTAGGGTTAGGGTTAGGGTTAGGGTTAGGGTTAGGGTTAGGGTTAGGGTTAGGGTTAGGGTTAGGGTTAGGGTTAGGGTTAGGGTTAGGGTTAGGGTTAGGGTTAGGGTTAGGGTTAGGGTTAGGGTTAGGGTTAGGGTTAGGGTTAGGGTTAGGGTTAGGGTTAGGGTTAGGGTTAGGGTTAGGGTTAGGGTTAGGGTTAGGGTTAGGGTTAGGGTTAGGGTTAGGGTTAGGGTTAGGGTTAGGGTTAGGGTTAGGGTTAGGGTTAGGGTTAGGGTTAGGGTTAGGGTTAGGGTTAGGGTTAGGGTTAGGGTTAGGGTTAGGGTTAGGGTTAGGGTTAGGGTTAGGGTTAGGGTTAGGGTTAGGGTTAGGGTTAGGGTTAGGGTTAGGGTTAGGGTTAGGGTTAGGGTTAGGGTTAGGGTTAGGGTTAGGGTTAGGGTTAGGGTTAGGGTTAGGGTT
>NC_091705.1:51030000-51037500 GCF_041296265.1 Equus caballus | reverse complement strand
CCTAACCCTAACCCTAACCCTAACCCTAACCCTAACCCTAACCCTAACCCTAACCCTAACCCTAACCCTAACCCTAACCCTAACCCTAAACCCTAACCCTAACCCTAACCCTAACCCTAACCCTAACCCTAACCCTAACCCTAACCCTAACCCTAACCCTAACCCTAACCCTAACCCTAACCCTAACCCTAACCCTAACCCTAACCCTAACCCTAACCCTAACCCTAACCCTAACCCTAACCCTAACCCTAACCCTAACCCTAACCCTAACCCTAACCCTAACCCCTAACCCTAACCCTAACCCTAACCCTAACCCTAACCCTAACCCTAACCCTAACCCTAACCCTAACCCTAACCCTAACCCTAACCCTAACCCTAACCCTAACCCTAACCCTAACCCTAACCCTAACCCTAACCCTAACCCTAACCCTAACCCTAACCCTAACCCTAACCCTAACCCTAACCCTAACCCTAACCCTAACCCTAACCCTAACCCTAACCCTAACCCTAACCCTAACCCTAACCCTAACCCTAACCCTAACCCTAACCCTAACCCTAACCCTAACCCTAACCCTAACCCTAACCCTAACCCTAACCCTAACCCTAACCCTAACCCTAACCCTAACCCTAACCCTAACCCTAACCCTAACCCTAACCCTAACCCTAACCCTAACCCTAACCCTAACCCTAACCCTAACCCTAACCCTAACCCTAACCCTAACCCTAACCCTAACCCTAACCCTAACCCTAACCCTAACCCTAACCCTAACCCTAACCCTAACCCTAACCCTAACCCTAACCCTAACCCTAACCCTAACCCTAACCCTAACCCTAACCCTAACCCTAACCCTAACCCTAACCCTAACCCTAACCCTAACCCTAACCCTAACCCTAACCCTAACCCTAACCCTAACCCTAACCCTAACCCTAACCCTAACCCTAACCCTAACCCTAACCCTAACCCTAACCCTAACCCTAACCCTAACCCTAACCCTAACCCTAACCCTAACCCTAACCCTAACCCTAACCCTAACCCTAACCCTAACCCTAACCCTAACCCTAACCCTAACCCTAACCCTAACCCTAACCCTAACCCTAACCCTAACCCTAACCCTAACCCTAACCCTAACCCTAACCCTAACCCTAACCCTAACCCTAACCCTAACCCTAACCCTAACCCTAACCCTAACCCTAACCCTAACCCTAACCCTAACCCTAACCCTAACCCTAACCCTAACCCTAACCCTAACCCTAACCCTAACCCTAACCCTAACCCTAACCCTAACCCTAACCCTAACCCTAACCCTAACCCTAACCCTAACCCTAACCCTAACCCTAACCCTAACCCTAACCCTAACCCTAACCCTAACCCTAACCCTAACCCTAACCCTAACCCTAACCCTAACCCTAACCCTAACCCTAACCCTAACCCTAACCCTAACCCTAACCCTAACCCTAACCCTAACCCTAACCCTAACCCTAACCCTAACCCTAACCCTAACCCTAACCCTAACCCTAACCCTAACCCTAACCCTAACCCTAACCCTAACCCTAACCCTAACCCTAACCCTAACCCTAACCCTAACCCTAACCCTAACCCTAACCCTAACCCTAACCCTAACCCTAACCCTAACCCTAACCCTAACCCTAACCCTAACCCTAACCCTAACCCTAACCCTAACCCTAACCCTAACCCTAACCCTAACCCTAACCCTAACCCTAACCCTAACCCTAACCCTAACCCTAACCCTAACCCTAACCCTAACCCTAACCCTAACCCTAACCCTAACCCTAACCCTAACCCTAACCCTAACCCTAACCCTAACCCTAACCCTAACCCTAACCCTAACCCTAACCCTAACCCTAACCCTAACCCTAACCCTAACCCTAACCCTAACCCTAACCCTAACCCTAACCCTAACCCTAACCCTAACCCTAACCCTAACCCTAACCCTAACCCTAACCCTAACCCTAACCCTAACCCTAACCCTAACCCTACCCTAACCCTAACCCTAACCCTAACCCTAACCCTAACCCTAACCCTAACCCTAACCCTAACCCTAACCCTAACCCTAACCCTAACCCTAACCCTAACCCTAACCCTAACCCTAACCCTAACCCTAACCCTAACCCTAACCCTAACCCTAACCCTAACCCTAACCCTAACCCTAACCCTAACCCTAACCCTAACCCTAACCCTAACCCTAACCCTAACCCTAACCCTAACCCTAACCCTAACCCTAACCCTAACCCTAACCCTAACCCTAACCCTAACCCTAACCCTAACCCTAACCCTAACCCTAACCCTAACCCTAACCCTAACCCTAACCCTAACCCTAACCCTAACCCTAACCCTAACCCTAACCCTAACCCTAACCCTAACCCTAACCCTAACCCTAACCCTAACCCTAACCCTAACCCTAACCCTAACCCTAACCCTAACCCTAACCCTAACCCTAACCCTAACCCTAACCCTAACCCTAACCCTAACCCTAACCCTAACCCTAACCCTAACCCTAACCCTAACCCTAACCCTAACCCTAACCCTAACCCTAACCCTAACCCTAACCCTAACCCTAACCCTAACCCTAACCCTAACCCTAACCCTAACCCTAACCCTAACCCTAACCCTAACCCTAACCCTAACCCTAACCCTAACCCTAACCCTAACCCTAACCCTAACCCTAACCCTAACCCTAACCCTAACCCTAACCCTAACCCTAACCCTAACCCTAACCCTAACCCTAACCCTAACCCTAACCCTAACCCTAACCCTAACCCTAACCCTAACCCTAACCCTAACCCTAACCCTAACCCTAACCCTAACCCTAACCCTAACCCTAACCCTAACCCTAACCCTAACCCTAACCCTAACCCTAACCCTAACCCTAACCCTAACCCTAACCCTAACCCTAACCCTAACCCTAACCCTAACCCTAACCCTAACCCTAACCCTAACCCTAACCCTAACCCTAACCCTAACCCTAACCCTAACCCTAACCCTAACCCTAACCCTAACCCTAACCCTAACCCTAACCCTAACCCTAACCCTAACCCTAACCCTAACCCTAACCCTAACCCTAACCCTAACCCTAACCCTAACCCTAACCCTAACCCTAACCCTAACCCTAACCCTAACCCTAACCCTAACCCTAACCCTAACCCTAACCCTAACCCTAACCCTAACCTAACCCTAACCCTAACCCTAACCCTAACCCTAACCCTAACCCTAACCCTAACCCTAACCCTAACCCTAACCCTAACCCTAACCCTAACCCTAACCCTAACCCTAACCCTAACCCTAACCCTAACCCTAACCCTAACCCTAACCCTAACCCTAACCCTAACCCTAACCCTAACCCTAACCCTAACCCTAACCCTAACCCTAACCCTAACCCTAACCCTAACCCTAACCCTAACCCTAACCCTAACCCTAACCCTAACCCTAACCCCTAACCCTAACCCTAACCCTAACCCTAACCCTAACCCTAACCCTAACCCTAACCCTAACCCTAACCCTAACCCTAACCCTAACCCTAACCCTAACCCTAACCCTAACCCTAACCCTAACCCTAACCCTAACCCTAACCCTAACCCTAACCCTAACCCTAACCCTAACCCTAACCCTAACCCTAACCCTAACCCTAACCCTAACCCTAACCCTAACCCTAACCCTAACCCTAACCCTAACCCTAACCCTAACCCTAACCCTAACCCTAACCCTAACCCTAACCCTAACCCTAACCCTAACCCTAACCCTAACCCTAACCCTAACCCTAACCCTAACCCTAACCCTAACCCTAACCCTAACCCTAACCCTAACCCTAACCCTAACCCTAACCCTAACCCTAACCCTAACCCTAACCCTAACCCTAACCCTAACCCTAACCCTAACCCTAACCCTAACCCTAACCCTAACCCTAACCCTAACCCTAACCCTAACCCTAACCCTAACCCTAACCCTAACCCTAACCCTAACCCTAACCCTAACCCTAACCCTAACCCTAACCCTAACCCTAACCCTAACCCTAACCCTAACCCTAACCCTAACCCTAACCCTAACCCTAACCCTAACCCTAACCCTAACCCTAACCCTAACCCTAACCCTAACCCTAACCCTAACCCTAACCCTAACCCTAACCCTAACCCTAACCCTAACCCTAACCCTAACCCTAACCCTAACCCTAACCCTAACCCTAACCCTAACCCTAACCCTAACCCTAACCCTAACCCTAACCCTAACCCTAACCCTAACCCTAACCCTAACCCTAACCCTAACCCTAACCCTAACCCTAACCCTAACCCTAACCCTAACCCTAACCCTAACCCTAACCCTAACCCTAACCCTAACCCTAACCCTAACCCTAACCCTAACCCTAACCCTAACCCTAACCCTAACCCTAACCCTAACCCTAACCCTAACCCTAACCCTAACCTAACCCTAACCCTAACCCTAACCCTAACCCTAACCCTAACCCTAACCCTAACCCTAACCCTAACCCTAACCCTAACCCTAACCCTAACCCTAACCCTAACCCTAACCCCTAACCCTAACCCTAACCCTAACCCTAACCCTAACCCTAACCCTAACCCTAACCCTAACCCTAACCCTAACCCTAACCCTAACCCTAACCCTAACCCTAACCCTAACCCTAACCCTAACCCTAACCCTAACCCTAACCCTAACCCTAACCCTAACCCTAACCCTAACCCTAACCCTAACCCTAACCCTAACCCTAACCCTAACCCTAACCCTAACCCTAACCCTAACCCTAACCCTAACCCTAACCCTAACCCTAACCCTAACCCTAACCCTAACCCTAACCCTAACCCTAACCCTAACCCTAACCCTAACCCTAACCCTAACCCTAACCCTAACCCTAACCCTAACCCTAACCCTAACCCTAACCCTAACCCTAACCCTAACCCTAACCCTAACCCTAACCCTAACCCTAACCCTAACCCTAACCCTAACCCTAACCCTAACCCTAACCCTAACCCTAACCCTAACCCTAACCCTAACCCTAACCCTAACCCTAACCCTAACCCTAACCCTAACCCTAACCCTAACCCTAACCCTAACCCTAACCCTAACCCTAACCCTAACCCTAACCCTAACCCTAACCCTAACCCTAACCCTAACCCTAACCCTAACCCTAACCCTAACCCTAACCCTAACCCTAACCCTAACCCTAACCCTAACCCTAACCCTAACCCTAACCCTAACCCTAACCCTAACCCTAACCCTAACCCTAACCCTAACCCTAACCCTAACCCTAACCCTAACCCTAACCCTAACCCTAACCCTAACCCTAACCCTAACCCTAACCCTAACCCTAACCCTAACCCTAACCCTAACCCTAACCCTAACCCTAACCCTAACCCTAACCCTAACCCTAACCCTAACCCTAACCCTAACCCTAACCCTAACCCTAACCCTAACCCTAACCCTAACCCTAACCCTAACCCTAACCCTAACCCTAACCCTAACCCTAACCCTAACCCTAACCCTAACCCTAACCCTAACCCTAACCCTAACCCTAACCCTAACCCTAACCCTAACCCTAACCCTAACCCTAACCCTAACCCTAACCCTAACCCTAACCCTAACCCTAACCCTAACCCTAACCCTAACCCTAACCCTAACCCTAACCCTAACCCTAACCCTAACCCTAACCCTAACCCTAACCCTAACCCTAACCCTAACCCTAACCCTAACCCTAACCCTAACCCTAACCCTAACCCTAACCCTAACCCTAACCCTAACCCTAACCCTAACCCTAACCCTAACCCTAACCCTAACCCTAACCCTAACCCTAACCCTAACCCTAACCCTAACCCTAACCCTAACCCTAACCCTAACCCTAACCCTAACCCTAACCCTAACCCTAACCCTAACCCTAACCCTAACCCTAACCCTAACCCTAACCCTAACCCTAACCCTAACCCTAACCCTAACCCTAACCCTAACCCTAACCCTAACCCTAACCCTAACCCTAACCCTAACCCTAACCCTAACCCTAACCCTAACCCTAACCCTAACCCTAACCCTAACCCTAACCCTAACCCTAACCCTAACCCTAACCCTAACCCTAACCCTAACCCTAACCCTAACCCTAACCCTAACCCTAACCCTAACCCTAACCCTAACCCTAACCCTAACCCTAACCCTAACCCTAACCTAACCCTAACCCTAACCCTAACCCTAACCCTAACCCTAACCCTAACCCTAACCCTAACCCTAACCCTAACCCTAACCCTAACCCTAACCCTAACCCTAACCCTAACCCTAACCCTAACCCTAACCCTAACCCTAACCCTAACCCTAACCCTAACCCTAACCCTAACCCTAACCCTAACCCTAACCCTAACCCTAACCCTAACCCTAACCTAACCCTAACCCTAACCCTAACCCTAACCTAACCCTAACCCTAACCCTAACCCTAACCCTAACCCTAACCCTAACCCTAACCCTAACCCTAACCCTAACCCTAACCCTAACCCTAACCCTAACCCTAACCCTAACCCTAACCCTAACCCTAACCCTAACCCTAACCCTAACCCTAACCCTAACCCTAACCCTAACCCTAACCCTAACCCTAACCCTAACCCTAACCCTAACCCTAACCCTAACCCTAACCCTAACCCTAACCCTAACCCTAACCCTAACCCTAACCCTAACCCTAACCCTAACCCTAACCCTAACCCTAACCCTAACCCTAACCCTAACCCTAACCCTAACCCTAACCCTAACCCTAACCCTAACCCTAACCCTAACCCTAACCCTAACCTAACCCTAACCCTAACCCTAACCCTAACCCTAACCCTAACCCTAACCCTAACCCTAACCCTAACCCTAACCCTAACCCTAACCCTAACCCTAACCCTAACCCTAACCCTAACCCTAACCCTAACCCTAACCCTAACCCTAACCCTAACCCTAACCCTAACCCTAACCCTAACCCTAACCCTAACCCTAACCCTAACCCCTAACCCTAACCCTAACCCTAACCCTAACCCTAACCCTAACCCTAACCCTAACCCTAACCCTAACCCTAACCCTAACCCTAACCCTAACCCTAACCCTAACCCCTAACCCTAACCCTAACCCTAACCCTAACCCTAACCCTAACCCTAACCTAACCCTAACCCTAACCCTAACCCTAACCCTAACCCTAACCCTAACCCTAACCCTAACCCTAACCCTAACCCTAACCCTAACCCTAACCCTAACCCTAACCCTAACCCTAACCCTAACCCTAACCCTAACCCTAACCCTAACCCTAACCTAACCCTAACCCTAACCCTAACCCTAACCCTAACCCTAACCCTAACCCTAACCCTAACCCTAACCCTAACCCTAACCCTAACCCTAACCCTAACCCTAACCCTAACCCTAACCCTAACCCTAACCCTAACCCTAACCCTAACCCTAACCCTAACCCTAACCCTAACCCTAACCCTAACCCTAACCCTAACCCTAACCCTAACCCTAACCCT